>NW_026555216.1:0-6584 GCF_021234165.1 Pteronotus mesoamericanus | reverse complement strand
GAAAAGATGAAGCGGAGGAGTGAAAGGGAGTCACGCTGACCTCCTCCCAAAACCAAACTGGAATTGCAACTAAATAATGGAGTAATCACCTGGAAAGCAGTGGAGAGATAGTGGGAGAGGAGCCTAAGTGCCGCGGACGGTGGATTAAACTCCTCACACATCCCAAGGAGTGAGAATTGCGGTGGAGCTCGAGTGGGCTGGGTGCGCACGGGCAAACAGAGGGGACAGTGAAGCAGCCAGTTAGTCCCCCAGACAGGTCTGAATCATAAACAGGAACCCCTAAACTACAGCAGCTAAAGCCGAGAAAATACAGACAAACGCCCCAAAACTTCGGCGCTCTCTGCCAGAGACAGGTGGCTGGGGATGCAAAGACATTTAAAGGGCAAACGCAAAAGTTGCAGCGCACCCCCTCCTTGATCCTGGAGTACAGGCGGCACGGTGGGCATGCCTGAAAAGACTGGTGAGAAAACTTTAGCCAGAAGAGAACTGAGACTGCGCTGGTGTTGGGTGATGCACTTCCCACTGCTGGCTACCATCTCGCTCAGGCATAGGGAATCAATTAACCTGCCTTTGTGCGCTCCGCACACAGCTTGTACGCCACTACGGGGCTGGTGCAGACTGCTGGGAGAGCCTTGAGGAGGAGAACTGGAGACGGAGCATTGGGGAAAGAACGGGAGGGAGGAACCGCTCCCTCACGTTCGGTAGTCTCCATTGTGGGCTGGAAAGGCGCGACCCCCAAAAGAGCAGAAGCGGGCGCGCATGAACTGAACTGCCTGCGATTGAAGCGCAGTCCTTTGGGGTTGGATCTCGGCCGAGAGGGGTCACAGAACTGCCCAGAGGCCCGAGGGAGACTAGAAAACGGAGCTGGGGGAAAGGAATGGGAGGAGAACATCTGACTCCTTCCTAACACAAGAAGTCTCCATTGCGCGGGAAGAGGCCACACCCAGAGCCAAAAGCCGAAACAAACATAGACACCCCAAAACACCCAGAGCACCATGCGCCGAGTGACTGGCGAGGGTTGGCGGCGTGTGTGTGACCCACGTGGGCTGGCGAACTGCACCTACGACGCCTCACACAGACTGGCACCCACGGCCTGCGAGGGGATTGCACAGGGGCAAGGACAGGGCGTAAATTGACCTACCCGCCGCGATTGCGGAGCAGCCCACAAAATAAGTAGAGCTGCCCAGAGTCTCTGGAGGAGAGACCAGAAACAGGATTAACCGAAGAGTCCTAGAGACATTTACTCTTTCCGTGAGTCCCTTTGGCGAGGGCAAGCAACGCACCCAAGCGGAAAACACACAATGAAGACCCTAAACGGACCAGTGCCGCGAAGCTCTGTACCAGGGAGGCCAGATGAGGCACGGGTCGCAAATAAGCCCCCTGGTCTGGGGCAAACAGTGAGCAGCAGGTGGGGGACCTGCACGCTGAACGCGCTCAGGGCTTTCTCGTGACATGGAAATCCCCAAAAAATAAGCCCTGACCGGAAGGGAGTCACAAGAGCTGCTCCAAGCAGGAGTCAGACACAGGCATTGGACTCCTAGAAGGCTCAAACAAACAACCCAAGCCCTATAGGAAACAACTGACATCATCAGAGGCAAGCCCAGAAAGAAAAGTAAAGGACAAAAATACTTAACAGACTCTCTCAAAAATGGGAAGAAAAATTCCCCAAATGATTGGAAAAGGACTCCCACAGAGACTAAATGAAATAGAGGCAAGGGAACTATCAGATATGGAATTTAAAACAATGGTTCTAAGGAACTCAATGAGCTCAGCTAGCTCAAGAGAACTATGAAAACTGCAGAAGAAACTATCAGGATCTTACAGCAAACTATATCAGCCTGGAAAAGGACATAGAAACTATCAGAAACACAAGATATGAAAGAATACCATTTCTGAATTGAAGAACTTCTGATGAAGGAATCCAAAGCAGCTGGATGGAAAGCTGAGGATCGAATCAGTGAGATGGAGGACCAAGGTAGAAAAACTCCAGAAAGAACAAGAAATGGAAAAACGGCTCAAAAAGAATGAAGAAGCATTTAGGAAATGCAGGACAAACACCGCTTGTAATATCATGTTATAATAGGGATACCAGAAGGAGAAGAAGAGGAGCAAAGAGAACCTCCATGAAAAAGTAATGATGGAAGAATTTCCCTAATTTGAGGAGAGAAGCTCTCATGGATCCAGGAGGCACAGAGGACCCCACTCAAGAAGGACCCAACCTCAGAGCCTCATCATTAAAATGGCAAATGTCAAAGACAAGAGAATCCTCAAGGCAGCAAGGGAGAAGGAGAAAGTAACATACAAGGGGGCCCCGATACGCCTGGGAGCTGGACTTCTCAACAGAAACACTCAAGCCAGAAGGGAATGGCAACAAATATTCCAACCAGCTGTAAGGGCCTACAGCCAAGGCTGCTCTACCCAGCTAGGCTCTCCATTAAAATAGAAGGAGAAATACGGAGTTTCCCAGACAAAACTAAAAGAATACATCTCTACCAAACTCCTCAAGATATGCCTAAGGGGACTGGTTTAAGCAGATGAAGGAATAGAATGAGACAGAGAGGAACACAAGTACAAAGAGAAAAAGATGAGTAAGTTTCTATCAGTAATATCTATGTGAATGGACAAATGCCCCAATCAAAAGACACAGGGTAGCTGAATGGATAAGAAAACATGACCCACACATATGCTGCCTACAAGAGACCACCTCAGAACTTAAAAGACCTACACAGATTGAAAGTAAAGGGATGGAAAATAATATTCCAAGCAAATGGACATGAGAAAAAGGCTGAGCGTTGCCATACTTGTATCAGACAAAGTCGATTTCAAAGCAAAGGCCATAAAGAGAGACCCAAGAGAGGGCACTTTATCATACTTAAAGGAAGAATCTATCAGAAGACATCAACATTGTAAACTTATATGCTCCCAATATGGGAGCCCCCAAGTTTTATAAGGAAATTGTTGGATGACTTCAAAAAAGATATGAATAGCAACACACTGATAGTAGGGGGATTTCAACACCCCACTGTCAAAAATGAAATCTTCCAAACAAAACATTAATAAACATATCGTGGCGCTGAATGAAACACTGAATCAAAGAGACTTAACTGACATATAGAATCTTGCATCCAAAGAAGAAAAATACACATTCTTTTCAAATGCTCATGGCAGTTTTCCAAGATATAGACCACATGATAGGACACAAAGCAAGCCTCAGTAAATTGGAAAATTGAAATAATACCAAACTTTTTCTCAGACCACAAGGCCTTGAAACTCAAAATCAAACTCAAAAGAAACTTCAAAAACTTGGGAAACTCATGGAGACCAGACAGTACACTATTAAACAATGAATGGGTCAATAATGAGATAAGAGAAGAAAACAAAAAATTTCTGAAACAAATGAAAATGAACAGACAACTGTCCAAAACCTATAGGACACAACACGTCCCTGAGAGAAGTTCATAGCAATACAGGCTTACATAAAAAGATAGAAACATTTCAAATAAAAGACCTAACACTACAACTTCAAGAACTGGAGAAACAACAACAAATCCCAGACAAGTAGAAGGAAAGGAAATAGTCAAGATTAGAGCAGAACTGAATGACATAGAGACAAAAAGAACAATTCAAAGGATCAACCAATCCAGAAGCTGGTTCTTTGAAAAGATTCATAAAGTGGACAAACCTTTAAGCAGACTCATCAAGAAAAAAAGGGAGAGGACCCAAATTAATAATATCAGAAATGAAAGAGGAGAAATAACAACTGATACCACAGAAATACAAATGATTATCCAAACTAAACTATGAACAATTATATACCAGAAATTTGAAAATCTTGATGAAATGGACAAATTTTTAGAAAAGTATAATCTTCCAACACTGAAGGAGGAAGAAACAAGAAAGCTTGAACAGACCGATAACAGTTGGGGAAATTAGAGGCAGTCATCAAGAAACTCCCAGCACACAAACCCAGGGCCAGACGGTTTCCCAGGAGAATTTTACAAAAACATTTAAGGAAGAGCTAACCCCTGTCCTTCTCAGACTATTCCAAAAAATCCAAGAGGAGGGAAGACTGCCAGACTCCTTCTATGAGGCCAACATCACCCTGATCCCAAAACCAGATAAAGACCCTACAAAGAAAGAAAACTATAGCCAATTTTGCACAGTGAACATGGATGCTAAAATCCTCAACAAAATATTGGCAAACTGCTGCATCCAGCAATACATTCAAAAGATTATCCATCACGATCCTGGTGATTCATCAGGGATGCAGGGATAGTTCAATATCATAAATCAGTAACGTGATACACCACATAAATCAAAGAAAAAGACAAAAACCACATGATCATCTTGATAGATGCAGAAAAAGCATTTGACAAGGTACAGCACCCATTTATGATCAAAACACTCAGCAAAATGGGAATAAATGGGGCATTCCTCAACGTAATAAGCCATATATGAAAACCTACAGCCAATATCATACTCAACGGGCAAAAACTGAAAGCTTTCCCACTAAGATGGGGAACAAACAAGGATGTCCGCTTTCACCGCTTCTTTTCAACATCGTATTGGATCTAGCCACAGCGATTCAGACAAGAGAAAGAGATAAAAGTCATCCAAATAGGAAAGGAGGAAGTCAAACTATCATTGTTTGCAGATGACATGATAGTGTACATAGAAGAACCCTGTAGACTCTACCAAAAAACTCCTCAACCTAATAATAAGTGAATTTGGCAAAACAGCAGGATACAAAGTCAACATTCAGGAATCAAAAGCGTTTCTGTACACCAGCAATCAAAGAAGAAGAAGAAATCAGGAAAAATATACCATTAGATATAGCACGAAAAATAAAGTACCTGGGATAAATTTAACCAAAAGACACAAAAGACCTGTATGCAGAAAACTATGCAACATTGAAAAAAGAAATTAAGGAAGACACAAATAAATGGAAGCATATACAAGTGCACATGGATTGGAAAATTAATATCCTTAAAATGTCCACCTGCAAAAGCAATTTATAGATTCAACGCAAACCTATTAAGATACCAATGACGTATTTCACAGAAATAGAACAGACATTCAAAAATTTATATGGAACCATAAGCAGAGCCTCGAACCTTTAGCAGCAATTTGAAAAACACAAAGTACAGGAGGGATCACAATACCGGACATCAAACTCCACTACAAAGCCACTATACTCAAAACAATCTGGTACTGGCACAAGAACAGACCCATAGACCAGTGGAACAGAATAGAAAGCCCAGAAATAAGCCCCGGTCTCTATGGACATCTAATATTAAATAAGGGGCAGAAGCATAAAATGGGGCAATAATGACCTCTTCAACAAATGGTGTTGGGAGAGCTGGATGGCCACATGCAAGAATTAAATTGGATCATCAGCTGACACCATACACAAAAATAAACTCAAGATGGATAAAAGACTTCCAAATATAAGTCTCAACACCCTCAAAGTCCTGAAACATTGGCGAGGAAACTCTCAGATATACGCAGCCAATTTTTTCACTGATATGTCTCCTAAAGCAAGGGACATAAAGGGAAAGAAAGAATAAACAAGTGGGACCTCATCAAAATAGAAGCTTCTGCAGCTAAAAAACATCAGCAAAATAAAAGGGAGCCAACCATTTGGGAAAATATATTTACTAATGATACATCAGATAGATTTGATCTCCAAGATATACAAAGAACTCCTCGACTTGACTCCAAGAAGACAAACGATCCAATCAAAAAAATGGGCAAAGGACCTGGGCAGATGCTTTTCTAAGGAGAAGATACAGAAGGGCCCAGAGGCATTTGAAAGAGATGCTCTGCATCACTAGCCATCAAAGAAATGCAGATCAAAACCACCATGAGGTATCACCTCACACGGTCAGAATAGCAGCCATAAACAGATCCACAAACAACAGTGCTGGCGAGCTGTGGGAAAAGGGAACTCTAGTCCACTGTTGGTGGGAATGCAGACTGGTGCAGCCACTATGGAAAGCAGTGTGGAATTTCTCAAAAAGCTCAGAAAATGGAACTGCCTTTTGATCCAGCGATTCCCCTGCTGGGACTATACCCTGAGAACACCAAAACGCCAAACAAAACCTATGCACCCCAATGTTCATAGCAGCACCACTAATAGCCAAGTGTTGGAAGCAACCTAAATGCCCATCAGTAGATGACTGGATCAAAAAATTATGGTACATATGCACAGTGGAATACTATGCAGCAGAAAAAAAAGAAGTACTAAACTTTGCGACAGCATGAATTGGAACTGGAGAGCATCATGCTAGCGAAATAAGCCAGAGCGAAAGACAAATACCATATGATCTCACCTATAAAGCGGAACCTAACCAACAATGCAAAAGCAAGGAAAATATGACCAGCAACACTGAAAGGAAAAGAAATCAACAGAGACAAGAGAGGGAAGGGGGGGCAGAGAAGGAAGGGAAGAAGTCAAGGAACATATAGCAAGGACTCATGGACAAAACCAAAAGAGCTGAGGGAGGGGAAGGTGGGAGGCAAGAAATGGGGGAAGGCAGAGACAAATGTATTTAAAAAGTAAATAAATTAATTTAAAAAAAAAA